>NW_025953053.1:306234-341289 GCF_022478825.1 Daldinia caldariorum | reverse complement strand
CCCCCCCCCCCCCCCCCCCCCCCCCCCCCCCCCCCCCCCCCCCCCCCCCCCCCAACACATTAGGCGCATAGGCATCAGATCGCGAATTGTCATCCGACGGGGGGGGTGGGTGACTTGGCCTAAGCTTGAATATGACGATGGGGCCTCTTGAATTAGGTAGGTATTGTAGGTATTATACATACTTTAGACATGTTAGGTACTAACCAAAGGCCCTCGGAGATTGTTAAAGGTTAGAGGAAAATTTTAATAGGTACCTACCTATAAAAATGCTAAGATGCTAAAAGGGAAAAGTGGAAAAGAAAAAGAAAAAGAAATAAATAAAAATAAAGGAGGGGCGTAGGTATGACAGTTCACATTGATGAGGTGGCCCTATGTTCGGCGCTTTAGGATGTATTCTTAATAGGTATTATGGTAAGTGAGTGAATACTTAACATAAAAATAAGAAAGGAACCCACCAAGTAAACTAGAGGTTTCCATTCGGTTAACTTACACTGGAACATTAACTAGAAAGGGTAACCGGACGAGAGAGATACTTTCGTTAATTTACTAGTTTGAGGGACCAGTCAGATTTCTAAAGTTCCAGGCGTGGCTGGGCACAGGTACCTGTTATCTATACTTGTTTACCTAAAGTACCTACCTAACCTATCCATTTGTTAGCACTGGGTTAAGATACTGTACCGACAGCAATCGCTTGTTAAGTGTAAGTGTGGGGTTTCATCGGTTGATAACTATTAAATGTTCCGTCATCGAATAGATAACATACCTCCAAGGCCTAAAGGTTATTATAGGTAGTAGTTAGGGAGGTATCAGAGGTATCACCTGCTATAGATTATGTATTAATATGGAAAGTCTCACCTGAAGCAAGTACCTAGGTAGTTCAAAGGATGTGCGTGGTGTGTGGTCAGGTACAGCTGCAGAAGTGTACTTTCCTTGAATGGGTAGGACCCGGGTTGGATGAGCCGAGCAGTCGGCAAACTTAAAAAAAGGCAGGGCGGGTGGGGAACTGCTCAATTTCATGCAGCTTTTGAGCCTCCAGTCCTCTCCGCCGAACTGCGGATTGAAGAGATACCGCGGGGTACGTACCTAGGTACGTTTCAGTCTTAACGTCTTACAGGACCCACTACAACGGTTAACGCAAGATAGCCGCGACAATGACAAGGGCCTATTTATGTAGGTCCTATTAGGTCATAGACAACGAAAGATCATGCTTACTAAGATAAACTCTCCGAACAAGGATTGGAAAAATAGCATGCATCACGCTGGGCTTATATAAAGAACTTGCATACCGCATGGGAATTAATTCTTAGGAGGGTTGGCGCTTATGCTTAGATAATCTTTCGAATTTTCAGATAGAGGCATAACAATATACTTGACAAAGAAATTAAATAATACCTTAGGTACCTAAGTATATCTTGCATGAACATGCCTTCTAAAGTCATTCTTTGCCTTTCTATACTAAGTACCAAAGTACCTACCCAAGGAATCTTCCATACACACAGCTCTCTACCTAGGTGGGGTGTTGCGATGCATGATTTATGTACGTATCATAATGTACAAACACGTACGACTTTGTATTCTTGTCTCCTCAATGAGCATGCGACTCTTCACCTCTCTCGAATTTATGACTCACGTATGATTAAGTTCAATTTGGTAATGTTACTACTTACTTATTAATCGTATAAAGTACCACACCACTCTTATGTGCTGGTCGAAAGTTTCCTTTGCGTTTGCGGCTATAGTGGGTTCCAAGTGTAGGTATCAAATACTCCAAGTAATTCCGCACGTACCTAGGTACTTACTAACTAGAGGTTTCGTAACAAACACAAAAGATTCCAAGAGGCGTTTTTATATTTTGCCTACTATGTCCAAAATACGTATTATTGAATGATTCAAATGCTGATACCTCGCTGCCAAGAGCGAATCTTCAATTCATGAATACGTACTTTCACATACTTTATTTTAAGTTTCAGCCCACGGTTCCGGTCCAGTTGTGATGAAACGCGGGCCGATGACGTCTCATTGGCCCGCTAAGCGGCAGTCCGCGCTTCCCCCTTCTGATTCCCTAATTCGCCCCCAGTGGGGCTTCCATTTTTTCCAATCAACAGCTTCGGCTGAGAACAGGTATCCTTGTAACTTCTTGTAATTCGATTACGAGCTTTAAGTACTGTATAAGTCAATTCTGCCAAACCAACTATTCTATGCTCTTTAGCCATTGATCTTTTTTTATTTCCCTCCCGTTCGATGGTTATTGTATATATATTGCTTCACGTCGTAATTTATTGGAGATATGCTTATATTAACTTATTTCTAAGGCTAGCCGTTATGCTACATGGGGTTTAAGCCGTGTATTTTTCGTATTTTTTAGAGACATATACGAGGCGAGGGAGCGGATTTGAATGACTTGTTGAAAAGGGACATTTAGGCGGGCAATTTTTCGGAGTTAATATACAAATAGCTCACTCGGACCGATTTGACAACGTAGATATACGGAATGATAAGGTAGTTGAGGCATCCAATTATGTTGGATTGATTTGGCTTTTCAACCTCCTAGTAGATGTATATGTAAGAGGGTATTCGGAAGCAGCTTTCGACTACTTGTTTCAGCACCAAGGTTACTGCAATACTTATTTAAGTTTGTTCATATATTCAGTTGTGGAGGATTGCATAATTTGTCTGGCCAAGTAAAGCCATGGGTTGATTCACAGGCCCTTCATGCAACCTATCCGTCCCTGAGGCATATCTTCTTTGTTGTATTGGGGAGCTTGTTAAACTCGGAGGGGCTTTTTATGAGTTATCACTAGTAGGCTCTTCTATTGTGAGGGCTTAGTCTGGCTATTAGTTAGTGGTTTTGTTTTCTTTTTTGAGTACTATCGACTTGTAGCTGTATTCTAGCCGTGGGGATTTTTTGATATACCTAACTACCTAAGATGTATACTTTATAGATTATTATTGAACGCCGTTGCAGCACTGTTCATTGAAACAACATCCAGTGGCATGATGTACTACACCAATATCCGTGACTAATTTCCCATCCTCTGAAGCCTTGATACTAACCAACGTATCCGTAGCTGTTAGTCTCGCTAGTGCCTAGTGCACGAGGGCAACGCTCAATGCAACGTCTTCTAGTGGGTGTTTACCCCGTTCAAGTCCAATCTGCCAACATATAGATTTAGTTAAAATACTGAAAAAGCTACAATTATAAACCCAGAATTTCCCGGTTGGCATGCTGCTCCATGGGTTAATAGTCTTACGACGCCGGCTTATTAGTCTAAATTGGATAGTTGGACACATATTAAAATTTAATGATGTATATGATGTTGTATCTAGATAAATTACTAATTCTTTCAAACAATAGCTTCAAGTTACTTCGAATACAGCTTCCCGTCATATTTCATATTAGCTAAGTCCTTATTACGACCCATATTGAAGAGACTTGAAGAGTTGGGGACTGAGGGGTGTAAATACTTGTCTTTGGGGTTATAGAGCTTTGGAAATATGTGGGTACCTAATAGGTACAAGAGCCCCTTTTATTACCTAATATTTTCTATACTATTTATCTCTTTTTTATCCCCACCCATAATGTACATCACCACTACCAACTACGTCCCTTTTCAATAACAACACGTATCTAGCACTTTATTACCTAGGTAGGTAGATATCCACCTCTTAACTACTTATTAATCATGACTGGTCCTGGAATTTCCTCGTTTTCTTCGGAACGCGAAGTCATCAATGTAAAGCTGGCAAAGGCTGCATCTATTCCGTTCCTCAGCGATGAATTGATGCACGGATCTCCGGATTGTTCTGCCAAGGCGTTTAAGCGACCACGACTTCGAAAATGTCCTTTCAATATAGAAGATATTGACTGGACCCGTTCACGTCAAATCTCCGGCGGGCTCGACGGATACGTGTGGAAAATTCGGTTTTCCGGAAATATGCGTGCTTATGCCATGAAAATTGTAAGCAGCAGCCTGGTTTTTAATCATCCCTAAGATAGTAGAACGTGACATAGTTCTTTGACCCGACAGCACCTCTTGATTACTATGGCAAGATCAGGCACTATGCCTTTCAACGTGAATGCCAGAATGCCGCTTTATTCCAGATGATGGCAATCGCAATAAAAGAAGCAACAGAGGGTATCACACCGCCAATCCTGGACCACCCTTACCCAGAGACCAAGGATGTTGCACAGCGTAATCTCTTTAGTTTTTCCCTCGAAGGCCGGCAGGCTGGGTTATCTAGTTGGACTGATGCCGGCCTACACTTTGAACCCATGTCTGTAACATCGATGCCGCGCATGAGGGAATGTTTTGGCTGGGCAAAAGTCAATGGCAATTCGATCCTCGGAGGCTGGCCAAGACATGTGTTCCCGTTGCCTGTCAAAATTGAAAAGGTCAAGCGAGAATTCGAGTTCGACATAGAATATAGTGCGATTGTCTACGAATGGATTGATGGAAAGGGCAATGACCCGGCCACAGTTGAAGATGTCGATGCATTTCTCTGGTGTGCTGGTTTTAGCTTTCAGGGGGGCTCTCATGAACAGAACTGGAAGGGCTCGGTGTTGATCGATCTTGGAGATATTGTCTTTGCCCACGGTTATGGGTGGGATAAAAATGCATTTAGGGCTAGGACCGCCGCCGAGATTCTTCTAGAGCAGGGAAGGTAATCTAACGGGGTGGGCTATAATACTTTGAGATGAATAAGTGATTTTTGTGAAGTTATAATAGGTATACGTATAAGAGATACCTAAGTACCTAGGTACATAGAGTAGAGGTATGGAAGCTTCTAAAAATACCTATATGTACATGTATACCTACTTAGTGCCTGTAGTTTATTTTTAGGAACATCTTAGTCGCGGCATGTCTGGCATTCTTGATTGGTTGGCCAACAGTAGATGACGGTACATACCTTAGGTAGTACTGACCATATGATGATGTATCTTTACTCGTTTTCGTGAGAGCTCGAAAGCATGGAGGAGGAGAGAGAATATATATTTCCTCTTTTCCCTTCGTCAATTAGAAATCTTTTTTTCCAGACCATTCGTCATAGTCGATGCCTTCGAAGTGCGTCCCGGCTGGAACACCATGACTGATAATCTCGATCCTTCCGCAAACTCACCAGCTTGTTAGCTATTATGCAGTTATTCCCGTGGGCCTTGGATGGGGATTACATTATCCCAATCGAATAAGCTCTTGGCATCGCTATCGCAGGGACTTGGTTTACAATAACTTCCTACCTAGGTACCTATTTAAGGTACATAGTATGGACGGTAAACGATGGGGATATTGAGGAAAGCGATACTGCTAGCCAGGTTTAGACTAGCGCATGTACATAGGCATAGGTACCTTACCTAATGTATTGTAGGTACTAAACTTGGAGGGGCTGAGTGGCTGTTACGTCAACGCATCGCATCAATTAAAAATATTATTCAAGCCTAAGCTTTTTCACAAGCCTCTATTTATCAATTTGTCGCAAACAACATTCAAAATTTGACCAAGCTACTTTCTCATGTACTTTTCTTCCACTACATAGTAAGTCTTTAAGGAGACAATACCAGTAGCGATGGACTTCCTTATTACAGATATCCAGGAGAAGGAAGTAAAAGAGCCGACAGCTCCAAACTTCCCCCAAGTCAAGTCAACCACCACCGGATTCCCCGAACATAAAAAGCGAACTCGGATTTCGGCCTTCAAGCAGAAACGACAGGCTACAACAAAGTCAGAAGAAGACAAACCAAAAGTATTCACTACAGGGTCAAAAGAACCTCTATCGCCACCAAGTCAAGATGCGCAACAGACGACGCGACCAAATGGAGATTTCAGAGCGAACGAGAAGCAAGGCATAGATCGCGAAAATACCGACAGACTGGCATCAATGTCACCAGAAGAAATAGAGGCGGCCAGGCAAGAGCTTTTTAGCGGACTTGATCCTTCCGTGCTCGAGATGTTGCTTAAGCGCGCCAACTTGGACGAATCTAACGGACCCTCTCCTTTCGATATTCCCGATCCCGCCTCAAAAGACAGCTTCTCTTCGAATCCAAATCCAAAACCAATACAATATCCTCCCGAGATAGTGGTGCAGGACACGGCCGTCGAACCGAGTAGCAATACATCGAATATAAAGCTCGCAGAGAAAAGCGAAGCAGAATCAAGTACTTCGGACAACTCTAAACGCGTTCGATGGGCTACGGTAGAGGATGAAAAAGACGAAGCAAAAACAATTCCAGACGCAAAGTCAACACCTCCTCCTCCTCCTCTATCACAACCCCCCTCCGAAAACGCCACCGCTCCCGACTCCGAACAGACAACAACAACATCATCACCACCACCACCAACCAAACCCCACTGGCCGCAACCCCGCCAACCAGGCGACCTCGACCCCCACGACCCGGACTTCCTGCAGAAGCTGCACGACAAGTACTTCCCGAGCCTACCCGCCGACCCCTCGAAGCTCGCGTGGATGGCCCCGGTCCCCACGCCCAACTCCCCCGCCGACTTCGACAGCCCGTACCACCCGCGGCAGGACTCGCTCCCGGTGTCCGCGCTGCGCTTCGACTTCCGCGGCGCCCTGCTGCCGCCGCGCGTCGCGCGCGCCATCCCCGTCACCAAGGGCCTGCACCACCACGGCGAGGCCCCCGAGGCCGCCGGGTACACGGTGCGGGAGCTCGCGCGCCTGTGCCGCAGCGCGGTCCCGGGCCAGCGCTGCGTCGCGTACCAGACGCTCGGGCGCATCCTGTACCGGCTAGGGCGCGGGGAGTTCGGGGGCCCCGGGGACGCGGTGGCGCGCGGGGTGTGGGCGGACGTGGAGGAGGGGGCCGTCCTGAGGAGCCTGTACGAGGAGGCCGGGACCGAGGAAGGGGCCGGGCATCGGAGCGCGAGGGTCTTTGCTATCGAGGCGATTTGGCTGTTTGAGAAGGGCGGGTGGAAGGAGAGGGTTAGGAAGGGGAAGTAGATAAATGGAGGGAAGAGGTGGGGAAAAATACGGAAATGAAATGAATAGATGCGATACGACGGGATTGTCGATCAAGTCAGTCTGTCAGTTATGTGGCACGATTCATAGGTACATAACTGGCACGTAATGACATAAGATACAGTAATATACTGCTGACTCTATTTACGTGAAATAAAAAAAAGGATGGTATATATATAATATAAAGGGGTACCTAGTATATATCACGACATCCCGCAGAACGGCTTAGAAGCAAGCCAGCCAGCGAGCAAGCGAGCAAAAAGCGCGAGGGACCAGACGCCAAGGGTAAAAGAAGGAAAAAAGAATCCATGATTTTTAGACTATTACAACATAAAAACCGTCGAGAGAAAAATAAAAAATAAAAGATGATGACATTGACCCATCATTCCTTGCCTGTATCGTGAGTGGTCTGGCTCCCTCTCCTCGTTCCCCTCCGCCTCTCATTTTTCTACCCTCGTTGGAGATTCCTCCTCTCTGAATCCCACCCATAGCGAGGAGGATAGCACATCATCTGAGTGTGTCCCCCCTCCTCCCCTTCCCTCCCCTCTCTCTTTTCTCCGCGTTATTCGCAGTCCAGTTCCATGGTCACCGTGGCATAACGTTCCTTAACCCCCCCACCGCCTTTTTTTTTTTCAAATCCAGAAGAGCGCGCGCCCTCTCTCTACAGTGTGTCGACATTACTTTGGCAATGCCGTTTTGGGAAATTGGTTTTGTGTTCAGGAGGGCAGGAAGTGAGGTTAACGAGGTTGGATGTTGTTGGTCGTATCGTTGTGTCGTATAAAGTAGAAGAATTAATATGGGCAAATCCGATGTCTATAGAAGTGAATCGAGGCGAGTAAAGACGCTCAGACAGGCGGCAACAACCTCAAGCTGGAGCTCCTTGTCTTTAGCGTTGTTGATTTCCTAAAGGCCACGAGTTAGTATACTGTATACTGTTATGCTATTCTTGATGAATGTATTTTCTAGAAGGTAGAACTTACCTCGGATATGACCTGGGGTAGGTTAGCTCCAATGCCAGTAGTGCTTGTCTTCCTTCCGAATGGCCATTGGGAGTACTCCGAGAGCAACTCGTCGGTCTGTGTGAAAGCCCTCTCCCGAGCCTCGTGGCCCAGCGTGCTTAGGGCATTCTCTAGGACGTTGGCAGCGTATGCGGCGCAAACCATGGAGATGGTTCGAATGTAACGGAACTCGAGGTTCTCGGGTAGGAATTGGGAAGCAGGCAAGACGACAGTTCGCTGAGTCAGAACGTTTCTAACGCGCCGTCGAATCTCGTCTTTCGCGCCGCCGTCAGCTACGGGATGAGTTGCCATATCGAAGAGTAGGAAGTTGCGCTTTTCGGTGCGTAGGATACCTTTGTCGACAAGGCCCTTGCATAGTCGTTCGCGGACCTGCTTTAGTTGATAACCAATCTTCATGAGGTTCCAAGTTTCGCCTGTTCGTAAATAACTGCGATCAGCAAAGCCGACGGTGTAGGAAGTCTCCGAGAGACGTTGCGCGTGGGCCATAGCATACCGCTCATTAAGTCAATCCACGAGCTCACGCTCATCTTCTCGCTCTGCTTCATCATTTTCAGAGCTTCGTCTAATAATACCTCTCCCGTAAGCGTGTCGTCGATGACTTCGATTACCCGGTCCGCGAGGGGAAATCGCCGCCTGGAAGGATCCTTTTGCATGCTAATGCGGCCGCGAAAGGCCAGTTCGAGGACGATGCAACCACGTAATGCATAGCTGATATTATCATTCCAAAACGAGAGGTAGCCCTGTTCGATCGCGGTCAGCCATCATGACACGTACCGGACTTTTTTTTGTATTGGTGAGTTTTCTTCTTTTCTCCTGTTCTTCCCATCATACCTGCTTGTCCTTAAGTCCTAACAATATGATCTCTTCCATCAAGGTCAATTTGGGTTGTTTGCTGCGCTCTGCACTTTCGCTGATATCGCGCGGATCGAAGGCAATCTTGTGCCCGTTCTCGCTATTTTCGTAACTCGTTTCAGGAGCGCTGTCGCGCACATTTGAGGAAGAGTTGGACCGATTGATTCCATTGCTATCATCGGTGGCGGTACCACCGCCAGCTCCTCGACGTCTCGTCAATCCCGACGACATATTATTATGGTAATGTCGTACTCCTTCGATATTTATTTTTTTCCCTCGATCTTATTTGGGAGAGAGACTATGGTTGGGGGGGTTGTACGGGTTTAGGTCGTCGTTGATTGATGGGAGTTATCGAAGTAGTCGAAATTATCGCGTGAGATAAACGATCCTAAAATTAGACCGAGCTTCCCACCTACTGAAATATAATTGGCTTTAGCTCTAGTTGGTGCCTAGAGGTTGTTGTGATTGTGGGAAGCACCAATGTTTTTATTGTTAAAAATACGATGTGATGCACTCGCAGAATTATATTTTTTTTCTTTTGTGAACTCCTTTCCCTTAGGATCCCTGGTTTATCAAGTAACAGCAGGAGGCTTGACTTAAAGGTGGAATCTGGCGTTAATCAATAGGTGATGCCCCCAAGGCTAATTCCCCCCCAAAGCTCAAGCCACGGCGTCTTTTTTTCCTTTTTTTTTTTTTCTTCTGTATGTAAATCTGTACCGAAGGAATCTCTGCTGTACTTTATCCCTGTTCTGCCTGTGGACGGTTGGTAATACCAAGTAACCCGAGCTTGATCTTTATTGCCTTTGACCAATCTTAAACGTTTCTTCCTCGTGGTGGATTTTAGTGAACTTTGGATTTCGATAAAGAAGCACGGCTAAAAAAAAAAGAAATACAAAAGAGATATAAGTTGGGTTCACAGCAGTGTGGAATGATTAATAGTTGCTTATATTAACCTCAAAACTTAATCACATCTGACTTTTGGTGAAGTTGAGCATTTCGACCAATACATTAGAAACGCCAGTTAATTGATTGAATTGAACGGTGCATCGATTTTTGTTGCGGACCCTTGCCACAAATTGCTCTTGAAACATGTGCACCGCCACATAATCATTACATGTACAACATTGAATACCTCAAGTTATGTACCTCTCGAAAACAGTGCCTACATCTAAAAATTACCATCTGATATGCATTTAAACATACCTGTAACTAAGATAGATGGGATTGTTAGTTATAAGAACTTATTATGAATTATGACCACATAACCTCTCAATTATAACCACCTACTTTTTCAGCTGCTTCCCTAAAGACATTCAATAAGCTCACTTTAGTTGTCATCAGTACCTGAATTTTGCCAAGTTTCATTCCATCACATTCCCATATATACACCATACCCGAACTACACCAACCCTTTACAACATACAATATCCAACTCCCCAAACTAACTCATCATGGCTTTTTTTCTCAACCCTCCAACTCAAGAGAAATCGAAAACAGGAGAGAAGAGGTAAAAAGAGAAGAGGTAAGAAAGGCCTCTTGGCTAAGTACCAAAAGCCTTATCGTAATCAACCAACGTAAACCGATACCTCACATCGTTCTTATTAACCCTCTCGATCGCCTCCGCGCACCCCTTCTCCGAAACCGGTATCGTCTCCACCATCGGGAACAGCTTCTTCTCCGCCGCCAGCCTCAGCATCGCGAGGCACTCGGGCCGCGACCCGATGTGGCTGGCGCCCATGCTGGACCCGTTGGCCATGAAGATCTTGGGCGTGACCCCCTCCAGCGGCTCGTCCGGCAGCCCGACCTGGTGGAACCCGCACCCCACCTTCAGGATCGACTGGTACGCGCTCAGGTCGAACTTGTTCGTCATGTCCGCCGTGTTGAGCGCGAAGTCGAACGCGAACGCCAGCGGCCGCGCCCAGTCCTTCTCCCCGCTGTTGACCACGTGCCGGGCCCCGAGCCGCAGCGCGTCCGCCTTCTTGCTCGGCGAGTGCGATATCACCGTCACTTCCGCCCCCAGCGCGTTGGCCCACATCACCGCCAGGTGGCCCAGCCCGCCCAGCCCCACGATCGCCACCTTCTTCCCGAGGCCGACCCCCGCGCGCACGAGGGGCGACCACACGGTGAGTCCGGCGCAGAGCAGCGGCGCCGCGAGGTGCGATGGGATGGCGTCGGGGATGGGGAATACGAAGTACTCGTGCGCGCGGATATGCGACGAGTAACCGCCCTGGGAAATCGTTTCGTGGGGATCCGCCTCCTTAGGGTAAGGGGCGCCATACGTGTCTAGACAGATACAACCCGTGTAAGCACGCAAGAGCAAGAGTAGGTACCTTACAAAAGTACCTCAAATATCTAACGTAACGAATGTCGGGCTCGTTTCGTTCTCGTTTGGCACTCACTCACCGACTAGGCTAGGGCAGTAATTCTCGTTGTCGCTCTTGCACTGCGCGCACTTCAAGCACGACCAGATCTGGGCGCCGACGCCGACGCGGTCGCCGACCTTGACGTCCTTGACCTTGGGCCCGACTTTGACCGCCTTGCCCACGATCTCGTGGCCGACGCATAGCGGCGTCGGGGCGTCGCCCCACCCGCCCGTCACCGTGTGCACGTCGGAGCCGCACACGCCGCAGCACTCGATCTTGATGTCGATGTCGTTGTCGCCGAAGACTTTCGGTTTAAACTAGGAACCCCAAGTTAGAGAGTTGCGCCGTTGGGGAAATTGTTTAGGTTAAGAAGGTATGTATAATATCGAACTTACGGACTGTCTCTTAAAGTCCTTGTATTTACCTAGCTCGGTAATCATGAAACCTTCAAACTCGTCGGGGTAAGGCATCTTGGTGGCTTTGTCTTAGACGGTTTATCGGTTATTCGATTCGACTAACCTTAGGTATGGAAATCGAAGTCAAGAAAGAAAGACAAAAAGAAAGAAGGCAAGTGCATTGTCTAATACTTATACTAATAAAACAGACAGCACGGCAACAATTTCAGGCAGGCTTTGAGAAAGGAAAAAAAAACCCTAATACTCTTCCCATTCAAGAATGACGAAATAGATAAGTGATTAAGGTAGTGACGTATGTGAAGAATTAGCTCCCGCGTGTTTGATTGTTTTGCTTGTGTTTTACCCACTCATTTTGCCCGATACCCATCTATGACGACGCGGATACGGGACTACTACCAACTTCGTGCGGGTTCAAAGCGGCTTGTGATAATGGTAAATAAAATAATGGGTGAATCAAGAATTCAAAAAAGAAAAAGAAAAAATGAGGATATTCGCAAGTGTTAAATTTTATAACATGTTCAATTGCTTGTGGTTTAGTATTATTAGATGACCATCCATCCAGGTATTGTACCATTATCCACCCCTTTTCTTTTCTTCTTAAAACTTGGCTTGGCAATTATCGGCTCCCCCTTTTGGATAAAATTGAGCTCGTCCGAGCTTATGATTGGCTCTCCAACGACCATTCTCTGCTAACCGTACTTAAAGACCCAATCTTAGCATATTTACCTATACTCATTTTATCAAGTTAGTATCCGAGTAATTAATAATAAATCATTATGCGATCTTGATAAAGGTACCTAACCTGACCTAACCCATATCTAGCCTAGGATTTTACTTGAGAAATGACCTCGGCCAAAATCTTTATATAGGTAGGTACATTAGGTAGATACCTAGCCATCTTAGAGGGGAAATAAAAAACATGAATCACAGTAGGGTATCAAGCTTAATCACTAGTAGCCATTCCCAAGAAATCCTCCACTCGACGTAAAACGATGCTGATATTCCTTCAGACTAGACCAGTTCCGCAATTCTTCTTCTTCATCTTGCGGAGTCATTGTCTCGGCACGAGGCGTAGCTCCCATCTTCTCCAGTTTCATGAGTATGGCTAGGAAGCCGTTGAGATACTCCTGCGCCTTAGCCACGGCAAGCCCCTTGCCTTCTTCATCAATATCTAGCAGCGTGCTAGCGACCTGACGAATCTTGTTGATAATTGAGCATCCATTCGGCTCCATGTTACGTTGGCTGATCGACGTTAATACAGTAATAAGATTCTGAACGATTAGTTCTCGCTCGTTCTGCATCATCTCGTCCCGGTCGTCCTTTTCCTCCGTCTTCGCCCTCTCCGCGAAATTAGGATCCGCGCGGCGTGCTTTACGGAGGCTGAGATATCGTTCCACAAAGTACGAACGCGTGGCCAACTGTGACATTTGTATATTTGCCTTCTGAATCTCACATTGAAGGTGCCGTCGGCGCATAGGTTGCTCTGCGAGTATGCGACGCAAGTCATTTGCAGGCTGCGTGGCGGAAATAGCAGGTGGATAGTATTCCAAGTCCCAATCGTCGAGCCCCATGGTGTGGTTTTGAAGTTTTTGGAGGTTATCTGTCTTTACCTGAAGCTCGGGGGGAAAATCATCGGCAGCCTGCTTCGCGCTCGCGAGCCCGTTGCTAAGGATATTCTTTTGCGCAGTCCAGTCGAAGAAGTTGATCCCATAGCACATATCGACGCCGACTAGTTCATTCATGGTCATGTATACACGACTGTTGCGATTGAATCCCGTGATTAAGGAGATGGTGCCCTCCGGCTGGGGGAGGATCTGGTCTGGAAATATATATTCATCGTCAACTTCCACGGGCTGCTCAGGGTAAGGCTCTTGTGAGGTGGGTGGTGGTAATGGTATCTCATTGATGGATACTCCTAATTGGGTTATGGATCTATGTTCGAATTAGCTGAGAAGCATGATATAGCACCATAATAGAATAAGATCTCACCTAACGCCAGCAACCATGACCCAGAAGATGCGTTTACCAATTTGATCCCTGATGTGATCGACAGGCTTACCGGACGAAGTGTTAGGCGCCAATGCAAGACCCGGCATACTGGCTTCTAGAGAAGATAGACCACTTGGCCGGCGGGTAGTAAGCTCTCTGCAGAATGTCATGGTCTCGGCTAGGAAGCGTTTACACATCCTCCACTGCAGTGTATGCGCGCAAGCATAACCCAGGAAATAGCTGGTGGCAGCGTCGTCAGGGGTCATCTCTTCTTTTAACGTGAAGCGAGCACCCCGGGCATCGAGGGCAATAGACCGGCAATGGTCGATCATGGCAATGGCCGAAGGGAATAGATTAGTGCTGTGTTGGGACTTGAGATGCGACCTTGCACTTCTGGGGAAAGATGCAACTAATACACCGATCATGCTAGCTAGTAATGCTAAGAAGTCCCCACTAGTTCTGTCCATGCGACTGGCAAACGCGGCACGAAAAGAGGGTTGATGCGGGAAAGGTATTAGAGGATGTATGTAGGTAAAGAAGTCGTCGACGAGAAGCTCTAGAATAGGCCACGGCGCAATGGCCTCAGCATCCAGGCCGATTGGAACATTGTGAGTCGCGATAGAAACCAGGGTTTCGGCGGCGTGATGAGGGGCTGGGGAGATATCGCTACTACGGGCTCGCTTCGCAGCCCTCGCCGCTTCGGCATGCTTATTGGGTGGCCCACGTCGCTTCATCTCTCTATTGAAAGTGCATTCAACCTGAAGATCGGAGCATGGTTTGCAGGGCGGACCACTTTCATCGCACTGAATTTGTATTATCAGTACTTAGACGGGATACTATTTGACGGGGTAGAGTCATAAAAGGAGATAGGGCAGAGAGGGTAGGCGGAGAACAAAAGAAAGCATGAAAAGTAAATATACAAAATAAAGGCGCATTGCATACCTTAACCTTTCGCTGACTGCACATATCACAGGCCCGTCTAAGACGAGTAACCTTTTGCGTAGCTGCTGTTACAGGCATAGGCGACGCAGCTGGCGGCGGCGGTGGCAGCAACTGCGACTGCGGTTGAGGCTGCGGTTGCACAAGAGGGGGAGAGAAAGATCCGCCATCCATCTGTAAAGTAGCGGATTGCGCATACCGCTGGGCTAACTCGGCGGGATCGGGAGCTGCAGAAGCTGCAGAAGCTGCGGATGCAGCTTGTAAGACTTGAAGTCCATGATGGGCGACGGTTGAGGCGGCTATAGGCGAGGGAAGTCCATCGTAGTCTTGAAGTTGTTGGTGGTGATGCGGCGGGGTGGGTGATTGAGGAACCTGAACTGGTTCGGTAGATTCTGAGGGTTCTGGGTACGATGCCATCTGAAGATCGGTCAGGTCCTGGTAAAGAACCTATGGAAAAAGGACTAACGACGGCAAGTTGTCGGCGGATGTCCGGGGAATCTTCGTGAGATGTGGTGTAGTTTTTTTTTTTAGTTGGGTTGGTTGGTCAATGGGAGTGGATGCGCGTGTGCGCGTGCGCGTGCGTGGAAAGCGCAAAGACGGGTAAAAAAAGAAAAAGAAAAAAAAAACATGGGGAGAGGTAACGGGAAAGTGATTTGGACCCACTGATCTTCGAAGCCGCTTCCTGTAAGCGGGATGGTTTGAGCTTATCTGGTTATCTTCAACGCAACTTCGGTACGACAGGTACGTACTTCTCACATACAGACACATATACTTCAGTACCTGGTCAGCATTTAACGTATTAGTCGGCGTATTTGAGCGAAGCTCATTGCTCATGCATACTTCAACAACACATGTAGGTACTTATATTAAAATATTAAAATGTTATAGTCTCTTCAGACAAACCTCTTTCCGAGGCGGCTAAGAAATGTGTTGTGAATGCAAGCACGTTTCATCACTATTACTACCTACTTTCATCTGGTCAATTAGGGTTTTCTATTCCTTGAAACAGGTCATACTGGTAGAGCGTATTTTAACTGTAGAGAACGACAAAGTTGCCCTTCTGGCTGGATCAAATGTCCCCTTCGTACTAAAAGAAGGCTAGACGTGATCGCTACCAACTCGTCGCACCGGCCTATATTTTCGGAATTATAGACGGGGAATTATAGTCTAAGGATAAAAAGGGGTAAATGATATGATATTAGTTTAATGAGCCACCAAGCACCAAGCACCAAAAACTTAAACTACCTAACCTAACCTTTCCTATGCTATCCTTTAACAGGATGTCTGCCCGTTGCTTGGGAATGTTCCTGCCTTGTAAGCGCCGTTGGCATCGTCGAGGCATTCAGCTAGAATACGTAGTACCTAATATTAGCAAACCTGACATTCCATTCCGCAGATCAAGAAGAGGATATCTAGGTAGGTACGTACCAACTGTAACGATCTTCAGGTTATTGGTCTTAGCCCAGTTAATCAGCCAGTTCGTCAGAGTCGTAACCGTGCTCTGATACGTCTCGTGCATGAGCGGGATATGGCCGTTCCCACCGGCACCCGCCTGCTGGAACTTCTGCTGGCTCTGCTGCGGCGATTGGTTGTTCCAGTCGCCGGTGTCCACGTCGTCCGTGATGACGGTGTAGTTCATCTCCCGCATCACGCTCAGGAACTGGCCGCCCGTCTCGAGGAACGGCGGGCGCATGTACTGTGGCTTCCGCCCGAAGATGTTCACGAACGCCTGCTCGACCTTCTCCATCTCGCTCCGGATTTGCGCGGCACCCATGCTTCCCATGTGGGAATGTGTCCTTTTTTTTGCGAAGTATTAGCAACCAGGAGGTACGTTTCAGATATTCCGTATTAAGTGGAAAAAGGCTTGAGCAGGTAGTCATTACCACGTGTGGGACGCAATTTGGTGTCCGGAGTCAAAGGCCTTCTTGACAGCGGCTCTTTGGTTGTAGATGCAACCTAGCATGGTTAGCATTATATGTCTAGGGAAAAAAGAAAGATAGGGTGCGATAATCGTACCATACAAAGTACCAGTCAGGAAAAAGGTTCCCTTAACGCCCGCCTTGTCTAAAGTGTCTACTAGCGACGAGGTGTACTGATATGGACCATCGTCGTAGGCCAGCGCGAGAACGCCAGGCTTGGAGCATTTGTTAATTACGACACCGGGCGTGTGTGCACGCTTGAAAACCTCGACTGGGTTCGGGACAGCTCGAGCAGAAACGCACAGCGCAAATGCGAACGCCGTGATCACAGATCCGAACAGCATCTTGGGTAGGTGGAAATGAATACCTAACTAATTACCTTAGGTAGATAGCTAGTTCGAAAGACGAAGTAAATTAGAGCTCATAGATCGAATCATGTTATGAAGTACATTAAACACCTTAGGTACCTCCTATATATATGCATTTCTGGTTCAGGCGACGACGGCTACATCGTCCGGAACCTGGTAATATCGTACTATGTACGTCGTAGCGCATATAGTGGTAGTACGACAATCTCGCCTTAATACCAGATTCCAGACCTTTGATGTGGAGCATCGGCAACAATATCCCAGGAATCATCATTTAGCAAAACGTGGAAATGTCTGCAGGTTTCATAGTATCCTGCTTCCAATACCCCGGCTCGGCGCTGAGGGGTTGGATGATCTTTGTGTCTTTGTGGGGAATAGGGGGTTTCATGTTGCGCCCAACATCGTCGACCCTTTTAGCCGCGAGATTGCACCCCTGACTACTAGGTAAGTATTTCAGGAACGACAGGAACGACAACTGAACTTCGGATTTACCAAATTGGGAACGGATAAATAGAAAGCTTACGAAGAAGAGTTATTTTCTACAGCTCATTGTCAAGAGTTGCGGATATGCTAAATGTGATTGTACAGCAATAAGCTCCGCATTATGATCCTAACTACCTCAAAATTGGCTTGATGACATGTTACATTATTTAGTAAAGGTTATCCAATTACCAAAGAAGTTGACTTAAGATATCTCTACAAGGTCTCAACAGTTATTAAATCTTTCAAACCTTGCCATGATTCGGGAGGTAAACATCTTAAGGGTAGGATATCAGAAGGAGATATGTAAGTAATCTGTACAAAGTCGGGAGTGCTTAATATTCGACGGGAACAGAAAATCGTGATAATAGCGACTCTAAGGTATGATTTGCCGAGATCTTATTTGATATATGCGCCGGTGTCGCGTTATACCTGTATGAATGGCTGGTCAGTAAGAGCCTCCAAAGCTGTATACCTCCCTTAGTTATACTAGGTAGGTAGAAAGTCGAGAGGCGTAAATAGTCGCTGGATCAATAGAGGTGGCTTCTTGTTATTTGGCTGAATAATGCAACCGGTAAAACAGCTACGAATAAACCATGAAATTTATGGGTAATTGTTGATCGACTGTCAGACTATATCCTGGACTTTTCCGTCGACAGTTATATCAACTGAACTGTAGCTGTCATCATATATTAGATATCGTGCTCTCCGCCAATGTTGTAAGTAACAGTATGAAGTTCTGCAATCTGTTCTAAGTCGCCAAATTACCTCACCTTTTGTGGCAGAAATAATTGCTAACTTGTTGTCACAGTGCCGTCTGCGAGGTGCTTATAAGTGAAGAAAGCAACGTCAATTCTTCGAGTTGACACTCACATTTATTCCAGCTTTTAAACTTTAAAGACTCCAAGGAACCTCAGCTTTTGAAGCATCGTTACAAATGCTCGTTTCTCTTCTGGTACCCTGGCTAATCACTCGACGGCTACGTTTGTAAAACACGCAGCAGTTGTATGGGCGGTGTTAATTTCTTTAGGACTCAGTGCTGTTGAAGCTGCTTCTAATGGGCCTTCTTCGACTCGAGTAGCCGGATTGGTACGATGTATTCTTCGTATAGGTAAGAAGCTTCGAAAACTCTAACAAATTCCATGACAGGTGCTGTTCTTTGCTTCAGCATTATGCTTGTTTGGATGTTGCTCGTGTATTTGGTTTGTATATTCGGGCGAGGTCTGACGAAGGTGATAGATAGGAGTGAAGCGAGGCTAATACAACCGCGCGCTTTACTCTCATTTCTAGGTAAAAACGTAGCGACGTATCTAGGCGGGTGGACACTATATCATAAATGAGTGACGAGGAGTGGATATTGGGGGCAAGTAGTAGGTGGAAATGTCTCGCGAAAGAAATTTGGAACGGATGTATTAAATTATCTCGATAAGTAATACAAATCAGCGAGTTTCTCCCTTGGACATGTCCTAAGATATAGGCGATTTATGTAAGTTTAGAAATGTACCGTGCCTTTAGTGAATTCTTGGGGTGGCGTGGAAAACCTACTTGGGTCACTGGGCCTGGCAGCTGGTGCCTGACCACCGCACCTGCCTGCAGTGCCTTAGCGACAGCAATGTTGGAAATAGTACATACAGGTACGTAGCTACCGCAATTTCTTCGGGAACAAACGATAGGAAGGTTATAAGGTCAAATTGCAAACCAAATTTCAGCCGACCCCGCAAAAAGGAAGCATCCCTGGGTGACTGGAGGCTAGAGAAAACTGCACCGTGGTGCCATATGCTGGACCGGTATGCCCGTGACTCGACAGTACGACATTTACAAAGTAGTTTTTCGTAGGTCCTGTGTTCAACACACAGGCCGAGCTTTTTTTTGCCAATCCTTTTTACTTTTATTTTTTTTTTCTCCCACCAGCCTGCGACTGGCCCTTTGCATTTTCTCTCCCTCACCACCGCGCCCCTATTTTCAATTACCATAAACCCGCACTCTACTTTATTGTCTATGTTAAAATCGTGACGCGTAATCTCTTCACTACTAAGTACAAATAAAAAGCTTATCTATCTACCTTATATTTGACCAAGCCATACAAGCAATTTGAACAACCCCCCTTTTTTTTGGACACTGGCAATTTTGATTGCCGTCACTCTGGGAATATGAAGGGTTCGTGATCAAATTTCTGCTTTATAATACCACCATCAGATATGTGAGCTTTTTTAAAAAGCTGGTAGGAAAGAAACTCGACTTAATTGCTATAAAAAATTGTTGTCATACTGCCGCTTACAAAATTGACAGCCGGCTGGATGCCATAGCAATTCTGCATTATATATATAAAAAAAAGAAAAAAGAAAAAAAAGACTTAATCCGATTCATCTCTGAATCACAACCTATTATGCACAAAAGAAACCTGTTTATCACCTATATACTTCTAGGTAGGAAATAGCTCTGCCGTATATAGCCTTCGTATAGGCCAACTCATTGAACTGCCTTACCCCTATTGCGTTAGATGCATAACATGGGCCGATACCGAACTATGCCTCGTATTTGCATATTTTGTTAATAACGATATCTTGATGTTATTATCGTCCATCGACACGTCATTATGATATTTTCATAGGTGTATAAGTTCCAGTGTTTCTAGATAAATTTACCTCACAGTAAGTACCTAACCTACCTAAGGTAGGTAGGTAGCTGCTATGGTGGAAGACAATATATTGTTGAAAGACGTCAGTAAATGTATTTAGCTTATGGTAGACTTGAGCAGTCATCAGAGCGGTTTGGATCGACACCTCCGCCACCAACTGCCGAAACTCTCCAAGTTGGAGATAGCTAGATTGTACCTGTTCCACAACAGCAAGTTATTATCCAGTAGGTAGCGAGACTTCTTACACCTATATATGAAGTAACGAAGGTATAGAACCGAAGCTCTCATTGACTTACTATCTAAGACATAAACAAATAAATACCTTGAGTTAGGTACCCAACTTACCTAGTCCTACGATTAACTTATAATACCTACGAGACGCCTCACAGCCAACACAAAGACAACAAAACAAGTAAACTACCCACCACCATGCCCTCCTCACCAGAAGACGCCAACCCGCTCACCATCCGCTGCCAGTGCGGATACATATCCTTCCCCACGCCCACCCCGCGCCCCATCACGCTCTACCACTGCCACTGCGTCTCATGCCAGCGCCAATCGGGCTCCGCCTTCGGGACATCCGCGATATTCCCCTCGGCGGGCCTATTCCCGCTCTCGCCGCACCTCGCCTCCCGCCTGAAAGTGTTCCGGCGGCCCACGAACGCCGGGCGCTCGGCGGACTGCTACTTCTGCCCGGAGTGCGGGTGCCGGGTGATGCACCGGATCGTGGGCGCGGACGGGACGCCCCGCGCGTCGGTCAGCGTCAAGGGCGGGTGCGTGGTCGGGGGGCTGGAGTGGGCAGGCGCCGCGCATATTTTCGTCAGGGAGGCGGTTATGAAGATCCCGCTGGAGTGGGAGCAGTACGACGGTTTGCCGCCGTGGATTAAGATGGACTGAGGAGCGAGCGAGGGGGTTCTAGGGAAATGATTGAGCATACCAGGTACCTAAACTTACCTGTGAGGCGGAAGTTGGGGGTACGGGTGTGTATTTATGTACCGAGGTGAGAGAAACAGAAAGAAGAAGATAAAAGTATATTCTCCGGTTTAATTATAGATCTTCCGTTATGACGCCCGTACCCAACGCAGTGGCTCTCGAAGCCCGGGATATGAGGTCATGGATCTGCAGGAACCAGAGTCCCAAGCAATTGTCCAATGAACGGACTAGAAGCTACTAGTTACGTCTTACAAAACATCGGTAACAAGTTATTCATTTGTGGTACTTGTTATTTTATTTGAATCTAACCTACCTGGTATTTATTTACATATACACCTAATAATATATATTTATTTACTTTTTTCCGTTTTACCACCTAAAATTAGGAGGGAGGTATCATTCGAAATGGCACCCGACAACAGCAGCCCGCCCTGGGCTCTCCGCTGGCGTTCCAACACGCTCTTCATCCTCGTGACCGTCGCCGTCGGGCTCTTCACCGATCTCTTCCTGTACGGCCTCGTGGTCCCCGTGCTGCCGTTTATGCTGCGTAACAGGTTATCCATGCCTGAGGACGAGATCCAGTCTTACGTGTCCAACCTGCTGGCCGCCTACGCGGGGGCTTCCGTCGTGTCCTCCGTCCCGGCCGGGTGTATCGCCGATCGCATGAGTTCGCGGCGGACCCCGTTCCTAAGCGGCTTGGCTGCGCTGCTAGCGGCCACGATCATGTTAGCGCTAGGAAAGAGTATAGCGGTGCTCGTTGTCGCCAGGGTTCTGCAGGGGATCAGCGCGGCGGTGGTCTGGACGATAGGCCTCGCCATGGTCCTGGATACCGTCGGTCCGCAGAACCTAGGAAAGGTCGTCGGGTCCATCTTCTCCTTCGTATCCGTGGGTGCACTAATGGGGCCGGTTATTGGGGGCGTGCTGTATGAGAAGACCGGATACTCGGGTGTCTTCGGCGTAGCTGCGGGGGTTCTAGGCCTGGATTTTCTCATGCGGCTACTGGTGGTGGAAAAGAAGATAGCAGCCAAGTATAATGTCGGTCTAGGACCTGATCCCCAAATAGAAGAACACGATGCACACGGGGACCACGAGGCAACCCAAGACCCCGCTCAAATTGAAGACGCTTCTGATCGTGAAGAGATCACCGAGCGCGACTCATTGTTGCCTAATAAGAAGCGTGCAGATGACGATACATACAAGGTCCGACAAGAGCCTAACAGGATCGTCCGGGCGTTTCCCATCTTAATTTGCTTCCGCAATCCGAGGCTTCTCGTAGGACTAAGTTTAGCTTTTGTCCAGGCTTGTCTTCTAGCCGTGTTCGACGCTACGATCCCGACGGAAGCTCAGAGCCTCTTCAACTTTACATCGTTACAAGCAGGGCTCCTTTTCATTGCTCTGGATGTTACCTACCTTATATTAGGGCCTATAGCAGGGTATGCGGTAGACAGATACGGCACCAAGATACCTGCCGTCGTTGGGTTCGGATACTTGGTTCCTACCCTTATTCTGCTTCGTCTTCCATCCGATAGCATTCTATCTGGAACAAATAACGTCATCTTATACTGCGCACTATTAGCCTTGAATGGCGTGGGCTTAGCTTTCATTGGTCCGCCTAGTGTAGTTGAGTCGAGTAACATTGTTGAGAAGTTCAATCAGGCCAACCCTGGGTTCTTCGGAGTGAACGGTCCATACGCTCAACTATATGGCTTCAACTCTCTGTTCTTTTGTGTCGGACTTACTATTGGTCCTATTCTAGCAGGAGCTCTTCGTAACAGTATGGGATACGGCAATATGAATCTTATATTTGCTATTATATCAGCTGTCACTGCTATCCTGTCATTTATTGTCATCGGAGGGAAACCTAGCTGGAATCGGATCTGTAAGGTCTCGACATAACGAGGAAATATATGGAATGGTGGTATGACTTTGTGATATATTAGAAGAAATAACATTTAGCTCCCATTGAACATCTTTGAGGATGTTAGTACTATCGAAGCGAGCTTTTTTACTCAAAGCTAAGACACATATGACCTACCTAAGAGATCATTGAACCGAAATACCTAGCCCCATACGAACTATCCAAAGCTATTAGGAGACGAAAAGTGCTGGTGAAGCTAGAAGGTGTTTTGACCTTAAGATTTATCCTGGACGGGAACACAGATATCGTTCACAAATGCCAACACGATATTAAACGAGAGCTGTAACTATCTATATGAGCTACCAGTCAAACCCCCCAGGCAGTCGTCTTAACGAGTATATTCAAAATCATATACCAGAATGATAATAGCGAAGGAGATTATAAAATCCGATAGTAACCAATAGAAATTTGGGGTATCAATCCTTCAGGACGCAAATATCCGGACTGCCCCAGCCCTTTCGAGAAAAGAGAAAAAACCCCAAGGAAAAAAGTCTCTTCTCTTGTCTAACCAGCGAAGTAGCAGGCCAGTAAAGCTCCTCAAAGAAACTTTATACTTGCAACTGCGCAAAGAGAATATGCGAGAGACCGTTATTAGTTCCCCCGTCTTGCGATCCCCCTCATCTTGAAATGAATGGGTATTAGGTTCGTGTCATGAATCATCAGCTGAAAAAATAAAATGAAAAAAATTGCTAGAGCCCCTATCTTGTGTAAGTCCATGGCGGCCAACCCATCCGAGGTAAAAGGAAAACGAGAGGATCCTTAAAGGATCATCCATAACACGAGATAGATGAGGTAGTTGCCTGCTATTCAATGAATGAACCCGGCTGGCCTTTCATCTCCCGCGGTTGCAATCAAGTTTCTCCACCCGCAACGCCAGTCCGTGTCGTCATGATAAAATCCAGACCAATGTTAGATGCAACAAAAAACAGTGCAGAAAAAACAAATAGAAGATGGTATATTCGTGAGTCAAGTAGTGATCGTATACCATGCAGAAGATAAACTCTAAGAAAATATAAGACCAAGAGAAATCATAACTCTCGTAAACCTGCGGATCGTAGCAGGACAAAAATAGGTACGGTATGCGTACTGGTTGTGGCGGAGATTTGTAGTATCCCAGATACGGTTATAGTGTTAAATCTAAGACGTGGACCGTATACCGTCTAATACGCAGTCGTCGCGTTTCCCTCGCTTGTTGCAACCGCTACAAGTGCCTGCAATCGAAGCATGTTATCTCGCTCACCGGGATTTTGCTGTCCGGGAGGGGCATTTGTGGTATTTTCTCTCGCTGGAAAACCTGCGAATTCGCTTATGTTTGGATGAACCATCCGCTCCACCCGCGCCATCTTCTCAGGAGGAGCATCGGCGTGAACTGTTACGGGGCCATTATACCAACCCCGCCGTTTGATCTCTCTCGAGGTAGCGATCGAAGGTGCTGACATAGTGTGTTGGTGATACGCCCTGGAAAAACTAGCAGCGCCTGACGGTCTGCTCTCCATTATGACGGGTTCGTTAAACCGTACAGTAGGGGGGTTTGCTCTCATTCGGTCCGCCTCAGCCTCTACCGCTTGATTTGTTTCACGGGCCCAAGTTCCTGCCTGGTCCGAGGCTGGTGGGTTTGATGTGATATCCAAGCGAGTCAAACCTCTATGCAGGCCCATGTCCCAATGAGCCGTATTGCGCCTATCGTCTGTATCTCCGAGTTGGGTTAAGGGAAGCATAGCTCGCGGAGGGGGCGCTTCCGAGTCAACTTGCATAGCAGACGGATTTTGCACCGCCGGAGACACCGGACGACGGGGGACAGGACCAAATGATTCAATTCCTGGTAGCCGGACTGGAGTATTTTGCTGCTGTGGGACTGGAGTAGGTACGGAATTCTGAAATTGCGATGGAGTCACCACGTTGCTCAAGCGGCTGCTGCTACTAACGGTGTTGAAGTTAGTTGAGTCGGGATGCCACGTGCGACGACGCCAATCCTCTGTCTGTGACGTAGGCTCACGCCTCGAGGAAAATATTGAGGATGTGGGCGATCCTAGTAAGCTTCCGGTTGGAGAAAAAGCACCAGGATTTGAAGTGTTTACGGCACTAGGTCCGAAAAGAGGGCGTCCTAAGGAGGCACCGTGAGGAGACTGAAAAGGAACGCCGCTAGAAGGCACACTCAGGCGGCGTCCCGGGGTTCTATGGCCAGTGTACATACTTTGTGGTCGAGGATGAGACGAGTTTGGTGATGCGATTGTAGAACCCCATCGGGGGCTGTTCTGCCCGGTTGAAAAGGTCGCTGAGGTTGGCGTACTAAAATCACTCGGGGATGGTGGCCGGTAAGAATATGCGGTTTCGGTATTATTGTGATAGGTCTCGATAGAAAGCCGAGACCGTGGATCCGCCATCACTAAAGGAGGAGGCCTTCGGCGCACGTCATCGCGAGTGCTGAAAGTTGAACCGACGGAACTAATGCTCGATGTAGAAAGGGATTTTGCGTGGCCTCGAGGAGGGGAACCCATGCTTCCTGCTGTTGCAGCTCGAGGTCTCCCAGGTTGCCGTACCCGATCAGTTCGAATTTGTCTTTGAAACCTTGTTCCCGTCGCAGCAAGAGAATCTATTGGTATGTCTTCGTTGACGTGTACGGTTTGTGCATGCTGTCGCAAATTATCGAGCCGTGAAAATCGTCTCGAGCAATGGCATTGGAATGGACGTTCTCCAGTATGTTTCCTAGGATTGTTAGCCACAATTATTATCCAAAGGAAAATGTCGCAGGATCCTACCGAATATGCCTGGCCAAATGTTCACTTCTTGTAAAGCTCAAGTTACAAGGCGGATACTCGGTACAAAAAAATCGTTGCGACTTCTTTTTCTTGTTCGATTTGGTCCCATCCGCATTCACACTTTCTTCATCCGATCCTGCGCCATCATCTGCATGATTTTCTCCATCTAATTCGTCCATCTCGACGTCTTCGGAGTCTCCTCGCGACCTTTTCGAATGCTGTGAGTTCTCCCGTTTGGGCATTTGCTTCGGTGTCTGCTTTTCATCGATGCTCTCTGGAATTTGAACTGTTTGCGGAAATGGGGACGTTGGTAGCGGTCGCTGTGGAAAGCTGGCATTTGTCGGGGTAGGTGTTGTGGGCGACCGCGCCGCTCCATCGTCTGCCTTGACTTCTATCGCCATGGGTGGATTGACAGGCCGAAAAGTAGCCGCCATAGCACAGTTCCGAATATTCCGTACAGGGTAGAGTATCCGTCGACCCTAGCAGGCAAGCTAATAATTTGGAATTGCTTCAGAAATCCCAACGATACCGAGCCTAGATATTCAAGGCAACCCTTTTAAAACGGGTAATGGGAACGACAGGGCTGAGTGGTGAAAGAAGTTTGAAATGACAGGAGAATAATGCGGCGGTCAAAGTAGTAGGAAAAAGGGGAGAAGAAAGGGGGGGCGATGATGAAATATCTATATAATTCATTCGCAGTTTTTGTTGTTTGCGGATCAACGAGTATTGATATTCTGAAGATGGGTTGTGCTCTCAGTGATGTGTGCTGAGCTGCCGGGAATTCTCGGTGGGGAGGGAGTTCGAGTCAGGTCGGGCGGGCAACGGCTGAAACTTGAGACAGATGGGACCTTAAAACGGAACAAGGCTCAAGAATGACGAATATATGTCCTTGGAATGTTGCGATCACAGGCCGAAGAGAATTCGAAGAGGTATCTTTTTTTTTTCCACGGTTGGATGCAATACGAATGGTATGAATGGCATCGACAAAGAATATATGTTTTTTCCCCTAGTGGATTATTATTATTTTTTTAACCAGTTATGGTGCTTCTACTGAGCGCGCATTCGTCCGAAACGACGAGTGAGAACAAAGAGCCAGGGACAGTCTAGGCCAGGGACTAGCCAACCACTGAAGAGGCTGGGTCCAGAAGTGGGAGTTGGGGTCGATCAAGCTGAATAAATCCGTGCGGGTCTCCGATTTGAGAGCTAACCGAAGAACTCGTCCCAATATTTTTTTTAGGGATAAGTGAAATTACCTGAGACTTTGACCCGTTCAGTAAATAGTAGTTATTGATAATGTGCAAGGGGAAGGGAAGAGAAATAAGGTTGGTAGAGTGGCAAGGGATGAGGCAAAGAGAAAGAGGGGATCCGAAGCAGAAAAAAAAATGTTGGAGGGGCAATGAAGCAAGATGATGAGATAGGTAGGAGGTAGACAGGAGGGATGGTTGGGAATGGTCGGCTTGTCAGTGATGACTTGTGATGGGTTATGGGGGTTTATGGGGGGTTTATGGCCCAGAGATAGAGGGGGTTCCCTAGTTCGAAGTCGGGAAAGATTTTACTATGTATTTAACATGTAATGCAATGTAATGTAATGTAAAAGCAGGTATATGGATCCATCATCCATGTATGTTCTTCATGTCCATGTTTATGTCCACGTCTCATGTATTTAGGGTATGGGTATGTGCAATAGGTACGTTAGGTATGTCCGCGTATGTAAAAGTCTACTATAAGGGTACAATATAGATGGGCGTAGGTAGTAGTGATTAGGTATGTGTGCTATGTGCGCTTGCGTATCTATGCGCGGAGCGCGAGTGTGTAAGTAGCAAGATGTTAGGAGGTAGCCATGCTTATTAGATACCTAGGTATGTTTTGCCATGCTACCTTGTTATACAGTTTAAAAAAAGCAGTTACATGTGGATTATCGTGAGAAAGACGAAAAAGAAAAAGAAATAAAAAAAATGTGTAGAAGAAAACGACCTAAGGGACAAGTTGACATTTGAGGAGGCTTGGCAAGTATGGAAATATGCACGAATGAAGAGCTATACGAAGTGTATGCGTGTATATGCGTGCGTGTGTGTACCTGGTAAAGTGGATAGAGAGGGACGAACTTACAGAAGAGTGGATATCTGATGTGGTTATTATCGCTATTATCGTCGTAGTTTATTCGTTAGCTATGTGGGAATGCCCATTCGAGTCAACAACAACGACGATACGCTAGTGAGGTCATCGAACGACGGAAACAACTTTCACCTAGTCAGCTTTGTATACGGCGGAGTCGTACGGGATTTACAGCGGGGTCGACTTTGCGGTCATGCCTCTATTCGTACCTCTCTATTCGTGGCCTCTTATTGTGCCTCTATTTGTGCCTCTCTCTCTCTCGCTCTCTTTTGATACCACCGTGGGCGAGAGACTAAAAATGAAGGTATGATTTTCTTCCCAACCAATCAAAGTATGAAAAAAGAAAATAGAGGGAGTAAATTTACTAGATGGTTTATGACAGCTGAATAGTGTCTTATGCCTTATCGGATAATTGTGGATTAGGTCGTGGAGGATTCCATGTGTGTTGGTGAGTATGGTACGGAGGTAGTAGGTAAGTATCATATCAAATCATAAAAAATGCCGGTTTTCCTCTTTGCTCTCTTCCGAAGTGGGTTTATGTTTTTATTTTTCAAATTTTTGGTGGGATGGATCTGAAAAAAGTAAGAGAGAGCTACGGATTACCATTCAAAAGATTAGAGGGGGTGGATGAGGGGCAAATGGAAGAAGGAGGGGCTCTTGCTTGTGCGCTTGCGAGTGTGAACCTATCCCGTTTTTATTTTACCATTCCACTCGTTGGTGCGAGGGGCTGGCGCCGCTACCTTAGGTACAATACATGGGCACAGTATACACTAGAAGCAGAGGGGTACAGGGGTACAGGGGTACAGGGGTAAGATACCATGTCATGTCTATCAGGTAGGTACCTAAGGTACCTAAACCTAACCTAACTGATCTAGCTGTGTTATCCCAGTCCGTCTCCCTGTCGTGCGGTCGCACCTGCATACCTAACCTTACCTAAGGTTAGGTACCTAATTGGAAAATCCCCTGCGAGGTATCTATGCAGTACCCGTTCTCTAGCGCTAGGGAAGTCAGGACAGGGACAAGACAGACAGGGCAACCAGTTACCTGTTAACAGGGGTATATTCATTCTATAAAAAACAATGGTTACCCCTGATTGGCCCTGCCTTTAGCGCACTCTTGTATTCCAGGGAAACTGGCCCCCGGATTCGGGTACGATGGGAGAAAAGGAATCATGGGATCAAGCTTGCCTCTGGATGTTCCTTCTGAATGTGTTCTTCTCACATAAACCGTTCGCACATTTGTTGATTACCTTACATTTGTTTTGTTCATTGCTCGTCTCACATCGTTCATCGCACTTTGCGCATCGCACATCTCACATTGATCCCCCCCCGTTCTCCGAACCCCACAAGTAGCCGCCGTCGCAGGTATCATACATCATAGATCTTTCAATCTGGACTTGTTGGAATACTAGTCATGTTTAGCTGCATTAGTATAAAGCTGGTCCTGTCGGCGCCTCAGCTTTTTACAAGGCATAAGGTGAGGCACGCCGGACTAGTATAAACTAGTTACTATAAACTATTATAATTATTAGGCGCATGCATGGACGCATCTCATCGGCAATATCTCCATCGTCGTCCCGACAAAAAAAAAACAACCTTGTTCCTGACTTGTCCCGAATATTCGTCACCTCTATGGCGAGCTTGGTCATCTGTTGTATAACCGATCTAACCGCTTACTTATAGGTTAAATCCTATCAACTATTTTCCCGAATATCACCAAAGCATATCCCAAGACAAACCGGCCTCTGCTCGGTCTTAACTCCATTATAGCCTTGGTACTGATGGCCGAAGGGTAACTTTCACAACGATACTGTCAGACGGTGCCTCTTAAGCTCTTACAAGGCCGACTAAAACTTCCGACCTTGGTTCGTTTTTTCATCTTCTTCTTTTTCTAATCCTTCCACAAATTTAACAAGAAAGTAAGCTTGCTTGAAACCATAGCTGTACGATATGTGTTCGTTTGAGCCTACGTGTTTATTCAGTAGGTACTTCACTTTAGGTAAAATTATTCCCATTTGTCCCTGTGTCCCCTCCTTTTCTTTTACTCGGTTTTTCTCATTTGCCTCTCATGCCCTGTACACGTACTTTTTTGAATACCTATTGGCAGAACGGACGACGCCGTTCATAAACTTAAATTAGATTAGGTACCTGTCAAGGGGAGTTATATTTTTATTTTATTTTATTTTTTCTTCCATAATGCGAATTTCTTTAGAAGCGATGTCTTATTCAACAGCCGGGGCTCTGTAACCTTGAGGAGATAAATGCTGTAAGTCAAACTTGTTTAGGCTAGGATCTGCGTCATCTCGACGCTCTGACGCAACGCCTGCCTATCTAGTATTTCCTATGTATATTCGGCATACACTACTTGACGGCTCTCCTCCAGTTTTTTATTACCGGGGTATTGTCCATCATACTGGCAGACTGGACGCAGTTGCGTTAAAACTCGGTCAATGTTATCGAGCCTAGATTGTCCCTGCGAGACGCTTATGTCGAGGTACCCAGGTTGGCACTTAAGAAGGATCACATCCTGCCAAGAGACAATCGTGTCATCGGGATATCGAGTAGAGGTTCCCTCGGGTCCACGGAGATCTTACAGGCTTTGCCGCATTCCTACCATTTTATCGTATCCGGATTGACGGTATAATATGGAATGCTTGGACAATAAGCGTCCAGCTGACTGCTAATGTGTACTATGTAAATCTCAGTACTTTTGTATTGTACAATACAGCGAACAGCGAACAGTGTATACCAACACCACACACTAGCACCTGCTACCACCATCAGCCTTTCTCCATTCCCCTCTCGCTTTGCTCGGGTACCTTTTCTTTTACTTCTTCCCTTGCCTACATTGTTTTATCATGTTTTTGTATACCTGATACAGGCGTATCTCATGCATGCGTTTCAATTTGCGCCAACCTGCAAGCCCCTGGCTGTTCTTCCCATTGTAAGATACGCGGACATGTCATCAAACCTTTTCTCCCTTGCCCTACGGGATTCTGGACGTGCGTGTGCGTGTGTGCGTGTGTGACAACTGTACAATGTCTCCTTTAACCATTATCGCGGTTCTTGTACCTGATGATCCACAGCCCGGTTACCACGTATGCATCAATATTATTTGCATTAGTCATAGTACACAAGTTCCGCCCTGCTATCGTGACACCCAGATGTAAGACTCCTAACCACAATCCAGCTCCAGCTCTACGGATGGCGGCTGCTCATATTCACCGAGGCTGAACTGTCGGTACGGACGAAAACTTGATTATGCTTGGTATCTGACTGATACATAACAGGCACAGACACTTTCGAACATACCTACCTAAGTACCTACCTATGAACTAACTACCTAACTAACTAGCTAGGTACCTAACCTAGGTAGCGTTGCACTTGAACATCTTTTATAAACAGCAATTATAAGGCCGGAACCTTATGGGGTTACATATCAGACTTCAACACAAACTAGTTCATACGTGGGAAGAAGCAATCAATGCCCAAGAGGGGAGTAAAATGTCCGACAACCTTTTGCGTGCCCTACCTTAAAGCGACTAATAAGATCCTGCAGTGGGAGACGTGGGTAGAGAGGCCAGACCCAAACCCCTCGCCTTCAACCTTCACACCCCCTCCCCCGCTATGATCTGACGCTATCGACAATCCTTTATCGATATGCCCTACAAGTTAGCTGGGCTGGCTGGGCGAGTCGGTACCTAGTGGATGCAAGTGGCGTCATGTTGCTAATCTCAACCCAGTACATCATCTAGTACATTACATGTAGGTTAGCGACTAGGTAGGTAATTCCCTACCTGGTACCAGGCCGGCCAGGCTACGGGGTATATTATTTCGTTTTAATTCTCTCTGATCTCTGATCTTGCTGATTATTTCCCGCATTTGCCTGGTTTCATTACCCGGTTGGGACATTTGCAGCAGCATAATTAACTCAGAAGCAGGGCTGTATATCAGATGACTTACCAAGCCTATCCGACCTATGTAAGTCCAGACTTCCATTATCGCCGGACGCCGTGCGTGCGTAAGCTCGTCAGCCCACGACCCCGAGATACAATGCCGATACAAAATCGATGTATTGTATTGTACAATTGCACATCCGTACTCCTTACCTGGCGAATAAAATATCATCGATCCAGGACCCTGCCAAGGGACAGGGCTGAGATGAAATGCAGCTTATACGTACCAAAGACCGTACACATTAGTGCATCAATGTCACAATGGCGTTATAGGCGGCGATATCGAGTATTCCTGTGCCTGTAAATGTTGTGGGTGCTTAATTATGCTGCCACTATAGGCGGGATTCCGCTTCCTGGGCAGGCCCCGGCCCCGCTCCCCCGAAGGAAAGCGCTGCAAACTGTCAGGGACCTGTGCGCCCCATACTTCCCCTGCGTACCTGCCAAGGCTGTCGTCCGGTATTGCTTCGGCCGGACTCGGCAGCCTTTGGCCGGTCCGAGGTTAACTGTTTTCTACCGGCCATCACCGGCTACCCTCCGGTCTCCCCACCATACAACCAAGTACAGACGTCAGTCACTATATAAATCTTGCTTTATGTGGAGGCACGGTGCCCTTGTTTTCGCATGTCTATACCCACCACTCTTAACTTAGCATATTTGGAGTTTTGACGTGTTGGACACGATACTGTCGGGCAAGTAGCCCAAGGTTTGTCCGTGCTACCTACCCTAGGTACCGGGTAAGCAGTTATCTGTGCCCCATCCAGCTCGCGGACACGCGAGCGGACCTTTACATCCCTTCGGCCTTTATATAAGTTGTGACCTCAGCCCGTCCATCCGATTCGCCTGACTTACGCGTGCGTTGCCGTCAATGTGTTCCCGGCTCTTACCGTAATATTTACCCAGCCAGTCGTGGCTTATTATGCTCTAGGCAACTCATAGACAGCCTTGCACTAGGGACTAACAAAACAATGCATATCCAACCTCGGCATTTGAACTGCGTGGCACAGTGTCTCCTGATATGATTAAATGCTTACCTCATTATAGAGAAGATGGTGAGACATCGGGGCTTTTGCTTCTCAGTTCACCTCACAAGCCTACGTCCCTCCGGGCGCTTTCGGGGTCCCATGATGCCACTCTCCCAACGACTTCCTGAAACAACTTCTCGTATTGATGTTTGCTAAACACAAACGAGCTTCACAACGAGGTTTTATTCTAAATTAAGCACGGTTCCCTCCAGTATTATTTCGTATTACGAAGCCTTGAGGGTATCACCAGATATCTGTTTACCGCCTAGGGCCATTTGACATCCCTTGTGAGCGTACCTGCCTACCTAGGCACTTACCTAAGTAGGCTACATGGAGGTTTTCGAGAATTCGCTATGAGGAGGGCTGGTTCGGTTCCGAGTCGAGGTAGACAATCGAGAACGCTCCCACGACAGATATCTATCTAGATAAAGTATAACGAATCAACTTCGGTACGTCAGGATCTAATGTGATATATCCTCTGTTGATCAACATGTGTAGGGATTATCCTTCCGGGGAAGACGAACTAGGTACTCCCGACCTGCATCAACTATTATAAGTACGGGCAGTACATTTCCCATGTGTAACGCCCCGGCAGCTCGGATCGCTCCCAAAGCCACAAGGGGAACACCATACCTAGGTACATATTGCATATATCTAAGGCGCTAGGTAAGGGATGTATCTACCTACCGACTGTAGGGTTCGATGCGGATGTACATTTAAGTACCTGAGAAGTACATAATGTGGGAAGTATCTCAACCGCATAAATTCATACTATAGTCATTATAGTCACATGTGCAGCTAGATGACAGGTACGTCAGCGAGGTATCTATACTTTTAGAAGTTCTACTTTTAGAGTGTCCTGTGCGCGGTACCTCTAAAATAAGATTGGCCTGCAGGATGCAAGGCACGATACATCCATAAGCGTAGTAGTAGATGTAGCCACATCCAAATAATGGTTCCCAATATGGTTCCCTTACAGGTTGGCTGGCTTTCCATCCACTTTACCCGCATACGCTTACCACCGGCATCTTATCTTTCCCACTTCCACGTTTAGAAAGGTCTTTTCTTATCGCCGTCCCTATCGTTCCTATCGTAGATCGACACCTTTCAAAGTGTTTATGTCTCTCTCTGTGTGTGTATGGACATAAGGTAAAATAAACGAGCCTTACCTTCAACTACTTATCAACCATTAGTCAGGAACATTATAATCTGTACCTAACCTACCCACCTGACCTAACATATGTCTTTCTGTTCGAGGTGCATGTCCATATATCCCAGTTTTATATGCATATAATTTACTGTAAGAATCATTCTTGGCTCCACTCCCCCTCTCCTTGCCGATTCATGTCTCTTAATAACCGCCCAAAGTTAAAAAGATAGTCTTACTATCCTTATATAGTCGAAATCGAGGCAAACTACCTTCCATCTAAGCGAGATCAAGGTATTATTTATTATTTTTCTCGTATCTTCTATCTCAATACCTTCCTTGACCGCCAGTTGGTAATGACTCAAAGTATCCATCATGATTGTGTCTCTTGTCTCCCCTTTCTCCCCTTTTCTTTTCTTTATATTTTATTGCTGCACGTCCAAACAAGCGCAGCATTGCAGCATGGTAACCTCATTCAGAGATCCTGACAACGCCCGACGCGTGCCTGATTCTGACGTATGTAGTAATTCTGCGCGAGTTCGAGGGTTTGCTCTCGCCCAGCCAGCCAACCCGTTATTGCTCGCATATGACGATGTCCTACTATTGACACTAGCATTAGCTTAGGTACCTAACTCATGCTTCTACTACTCATTACCACTCCAACGAACTATGCGGACTCTCCACCTATCCAGCTAAGCTACCTGACCTGCATCTATCTATCCATCTAGGTATGTATGTGGGAAATCAAGGTGTCTCTATTTCCAACAAATAGCACTGATATTTCGATATTGCCATGTATTCCCCACCCTCCTTTTTTAAAGCCCGTAGAACTTTTAAGAAAGGGCTGACACAGTTGTTTCTTCTATTCTCCTCTCCACCCCCTTCCCACCCCCTTCCCACCCCCCTCTCCCCCTTTTTTCTTGTTCCTTGTTCCACAGATCGCCTTCCAATGCGATCTAACCCAATGACATCCTTCGATACTAACGTATCTATCACCCCATTTCGCAGATTCATATGTACGTGTGGCGTGGTACACAGTAGCGTGGTCGGCATGCAAGTGCTAGGTTCCACATCCTGAGGAAAAGGAACCTATCGTAAACTACCAGGTTACCCATCTTCACCTCAACATTCTGTTTTTTTTTTCTTGGTTCTTTCATTTTATATGGGGGGGGGGGGGGGGGGGGGGCGGGGGGGGGGGGGGCGGGCGGGGGGGGGGCGCGGGCGGCCGCGCCCGCGGCGGGGGAGGCGGCGGCG